>NC_060905.1:2366339-2401339 GCF_014805685.1 Silurus meridionalis | reverse complement strand
TGAAAAAGTCAGGTGTTCCAATACTTTTAGGCGTACACTATATTTACGCCTTTTGATGCATACATTTTTTAAACAAACCGTTTACAGCATTTGGCACACTCTCTTATCCAGAGGAATTTCCATTTATCTCATCCATGACCTGTAGCTAAGCAGTTATGGGGTTAAGGGCCTTGCTCAGGGGCCCAGGAGTGGCAGCTTGGTGTGGCTGGGATTTAAAATACCACTTTCTACCACCTTCCCCAAAAAATGTTGTTGCATTTAACAGACACCCTTATCCAGAGCGACTTACAACAGAGCAGTTGAGGGTTAAGGCCTTGCTCAAGGGGCCCAGCAGTGGCAGCTTGAAGGGCTTAGGATTTGAACTCATTAACCTTCCGATTCATACGCCAACAGACATTAATGGCTTTTTAACAGATAACCTTCTATAGATATGACTTACATCTGAGCAGCTGAGGGTTAAGGGCCTTGCTCAAGAGCTTGATGGTGCTGGGATTTGAACTCATGACCTTTCGATTTATACACCATCAAAAATGTATGGCATTTGGCAGATGCTCTCATTGCCCTTATAATGCGACTTAGATCTGAGCAGTTGAGGGTTAAGGGCCATTCTCAAGGGCCCAGCAGTGGCAGCTTGGTGATGTTGGGATTTGAACTCTGAACCAGAGACTAATGCCTTAACCATTAAGCTCCATCTCCCTGATATACAGTATCTTGGTATCGCTGCATCTTCTCGACCTTCTGAGAGACTTTTTGAGTCGTTCAGCCAGAGAAGAAGCACATTTGAGAGGATAAATATGAACATTCGTTCTTTCAGATTCTGTAAAGTGATTAAACTATAGAAACAGGAAAAGGGGAAGTTTTTCTACAAGAACAAAATGTTGAATAGGGTCAATCTTGTACAATCTCCACTTTTCAACATCGCTTTTTTCCTGCATGTTTTTTCTGCCGTCACGGCCGATCCGATCTGATTCGCTTTACGCTCTGCTCTACGCTCTGCTCTTTCGATCAGGGAGCTACAAAAGATTTTTAGGAATCTGTATCGTTCCAGCACCACTAAATCACGATACGAAGAAAAAACTAAACGTTTGGAGCGGAGAAGTGTGGAGGAGGGGTGAGGAGGTGTAGCAGGGAGGAATATCAGCATAAATTCCTGGTTTATTGCCGTTCAGGATCACGTAGCGCAGCAGTGTCAGGCGAGGGAGGAACGAAGGTTTGTGAAGGTTCAGCAAAACACATTCGAGGTCTGAGGGATGGATTTCTACGAGCTGGTTTTAGCATTCCGACCCGAAATCGAGAATAAAGTGCACAGCAAGCTGTGTGTGTGTGTGTGTGTGTGTGTGTGTGTGTGTGTGGTGTTGGAAAAGAAAGTGCTCATGTTGAAGCTGGGACTAAAGTGAACCAGATGGGGTGAATGGAACAAGCAGCGTTTCTGATTGCTGAGGTAATTCTCTTGGCCGGTTACGGGCCAGTATATCAACACACACACACACACACACACACACACACACACACACACACACACACACACACTGCAAAAGCGAACGAGTAATAGCCAATACATGTGCTTTAGTACTCAATCTCATAACTGGAAGTTCATCCTTATCCACGTTTTTTTCTCCTCCTAGGGAGCAGAGATGCAAATTCGGGTGCCAGGTTGCATAAAGTCCCTCATATTATAATACTCGGAGGAATCCCTTATCCCTGCAGCTCTGTGTCCTCGGCTCATGGGTTTTCACACTGGACTCATTGAAACCAGAGAAGTTCACTCGCATCCTGCACAAGTTCAACAGCAAAAGGTTGTTATTAGGGGATCTGGCATCTGCTTACTCAGTTTTATAAATATACTTGTTTATGAAACCCACAGTCTTCAGGAGACCTGGATTGGGAAAGCATTATTGGACCTGATGTGCTAATCAAATGGTTTTGGAAGGCATCCTGATATTTTGAGGCGGTTCCTGGCTCTTGCTTAAGAGTCCCATGGCGTTTTAGCCATGATGCATTTTCTTGCAAGCTCGAATGCTGCAATCTCTGACACGGAACAATGACACAGCGCAAAAATCTCCTCGGAAGCTCAGGCAATAACCTGTAGTTCTACCTAGTTGATTTGTGGCCATGTTAGATTGTTGCAAATACCTCAAACACCTGATTTTTCCAGCCATATGTGGTTCTTCAAACTGTCACCAAATGTTGGAGGCCAAATCAAAGAATTCCATTTGTACAGGACATTGTTGGATGCTGTAGTATTAAATTTCACTTTGGACTCCTAGAAGACCAAAACATCTTCGATCATGACACAAAGTGCATAGTTCCATGAAGATCTGCTTTCTATAGTTTGTAGTGGAAGATCTCCTGCTGAAGATCTTCATGAATGAGTTGACTTGTTCAAGCTGTCTGCCCCTAGTCCTAGTAGTACCCAACTTTACTAACACCCTTCTCCACAAGATCTAAGGGAACATCTTCCCAGGAGTGAGAAGGTTATTTTAAGAGCAAATGGGGAACTTACATGTGGAATGGGATGTTCATTATACTATTCATGTGGAACAACCTCAGCAAGTCTCCAAATTATGAGAAGTTATTATGTACACTATATGGACAATAGAATTGGGACCCCTGACCTTTTCTGCCAGATGTGTTTCTTCTCCAAACTGTTAATATACAACTGTAAGAGATGTGGTGTAATAAAATTTTGCGTTCACTTGAACTTGGAAACTCAGACCTGTTCCAGCATGGCGATACCCCTGTGCACAAAACGAGCTCCATGAAGATCTGGTTTACATGCTTTGAACCTGCCACTGAGCTCTAAATCCTACTGAACACCTTTGGGGTTGTTGTGAATTGTGAATGCTGACTGCACCCCAGACCTCCTCACCTTCTCACCTACATCAGTACCTGACTTTACTAACAACCTTGTTGGTGATGAACACAAATGTTCACAAGCACACTCCAAAATCTAGTGGAACATCTTCCCAGAAAATTGGAGGGAATTAGAAGAGCTTAACAGGACTAAACATGGAATACGATGATCAATCAAAAAGCACATAATATTCCTATGACCAGGTGACATGATACACCAATCACTTGACATCATGCCACTGATGCAGCTGTGTGATTCTACAGTCTTGTACAAATATACAAAGTAATCCACACTAATCCATGCTCTTAAACAAATCATCACGTGTTGGCACTCGAAATGGCTTTATATATAGACTACAGAGGACAGCTGAAAAACCCTGAAAGGGTTATTGGTGCCCCCCTGCCCACCCTTGAAGAACTGTACACATCCTCACATTTAAGCCACATACTTTTTAAACTTTTGCCATTTGGTCGACGCTACAGAGCTCCGATTACCAGGACAGAAAAGTTTCTTTCCCCAGGTAACCTTCCTCATAAACAGTTAAATTTTTGTGCAATAAAAAATATACCTTTTATTTATTTAAAGAAATGTGCAACTGGAAGCCTCTGTGACAAAAATACTTGCCTGTAAGTACAAACATACTAAAGCTCTTTTTGATTCGGATAATATAATGATGTATTTGTATTTCTTGAAGCTCCCTGCTCACGCATTCCAGGAAGACTGCAACCATTCGAGCTCACTCTAGTGCCCTGAGATGAAGAGAGTGGAGAAGACAAAAGCCTGAGAGAACCAAAAGCAAACATTACACAGACTCCGTGTCGCTTCATTCAGCACCGTGAACGCAAACAGAATGTGTCGGAACCTGCCTCGTTTCCTTGTGGCGCACACACAAGTCTTTCGTCTCGCAACGAGGAAGCCTTTGTCTCTTCACAAGCGAAGCGCAGACAGATGGACTGCTGGACGGATGGAAGGTTGTTTTGGATGTGGAAATGTTTCCCTGGCGAATCCCCGGTGCGAAGACAGATGAGCACAAAGACGGTCGTCGCGTTCTGACTGAAAGCGTCCGGCTGTCGCAGCTCTCTGTGAACAAATCCCGGGGTTTGTGGAAACACCAGCCTGTCAGAGCTTTATTTATATTGTTCACATAGTGTCACATAGGGTGATGGATGAAAGACTGCGAGTAAAAGCATGATGAATGTTGCTGTTACTAGCAATGAATGCAGGAGAGGCATCCACTAATTACCACCTTCCTTCCCTGCCTGGAATGACTGATTAATCGAATATAATGGTATATCAGGGACTGGAACAGGAACCAGTTAGGAAGGACGGATTAGAGAAGATCTGACACGATATCCTGATCACAGTGAATGTACTTTTTTAATCTCTTTCAAACCAACTACCTGCATGTCTTCCCTCACCACATCCATAAACCTCCTCCTTAGTCTTCCTCTTTTCCTCCTTCCTGGTGATATACCCCATGTCCCTCCTCTGCACATGTCTAAACCATCTCAATCTCGCCTCCCTCACCTTGTCTCCAAAACGTCCTACATGTGCTGTCCCTCTAATAATCTCATTTCTAATCCTGTCATCATCACTCCCAACAAAAACCTTAACATCTTCAGCTCTGCTACCTCCAGCTCCACCTCCTGTCTTTTACTCAATGCCACTGTCTCTAATCCATACAACATCTCAGGTCTCACCACAGACCAGTCAGAGAGCAACTGATATACTAATTAACTAGCAATCAGAGAACAGCATATATACCAGTCAACTGACCAGTCAGAGAACAGATAATATACAATTCACCTAATAATTATTTAATAACAGCTAATACAGTGATCCTCCGGAAGTCACGGGGGTTAAGTTCTAAGACCCCCGCGAGTTCCCAAAATCCACAAATTTTGGACACACTCCCGCAGCCCCTGTGGTTCCTTAGTAAATTCATCTAGACATTATGTCACCTTAATACAATAATGTGTTTTAAAAAAAAGTTTATGAAATTTGTTAGTGAAAACAGTTTAAAATGTTATTCCTAACGTTCCTGAACATTTGGTTCATTTGATTTTAAGATAATCCGCAACTTGTTGTTTGTTAGGTTGCAAATGAGAACTCACAAATTATCAGGGGTTAACATAATACCGGTTCACTGGGAAATCAGAGAACAGCTGATTTACCAATTAACTGGCCAATCAGATAACAATTATAGCAATTAACTGGCCAATCAGAAAGCCACTAATATACCAGTCACCTGACCAGTTACAGAACTTTGACAGTCCATCACAATTACTTCCTTTTTAGAAGGAAACATGTTTCATTGGGACTTAAACGTAAATAACAAGGCCTTATTTGGGAAACATGAAAACACAATTATACTGAACACAACCTCCAGGTCAGCGTTAGTGCTCGTTTAAATATTTTATACGAGTTTGCTGTAAATCAGAAGCGATTTGATCTTTAAACTGTGCTTTAGCTCTATCAGGGTGATAACAGGCCTGGAAGGTTTGCATGTATGCAGAATTTATGACAGTCATATACCACTTATCTTACATCAGATCAGATCAGGAGACTCTGCTGTTTCGGAGAGCAGCTTACACACAAACGAGGAATATATATATATATATATATATATATATATATATATATATATATATAGATAGATAGATAGATAGATAGATAGATAGATAGATAGATAGATAGATAGATAGATAGATAGATAGATAGATAGATAGTGTTGGCTGTGTGCAATTTGGAACGGTCTACCTGCAGATCTTACTCTGGCTTGGTCTGTCTCGGATTTGATGGAAAGCGTATTTTTATTGGAGTGTGGAGGACTTCGTAACCTCACTTTAACACGGTGAGTCATCCACATCAGTTCCATATCACTGCTTTGTAGAACGTTCACGGCCAAAAACCAGATGCTTTCAAGCTTCACTTTACTTTCATATCGTTTCCTCTTAAAATGCTACAGCAACAAAAATAAAACACACCTGTCCTGCTAGCTGGGTAAGGTGGATGAGCTTATTATCTCCATCTATCATCTATCTATCATCTAGCCACTCTTGTTTCCACTTGAATCTCAGCAGATATCTCATAAATAAGCTAAAGCTTATTTCTATCTTACTTTCTCCCACACCACACCACTGCTACACTTCCTCCACTGGCTTCCTGTAGCTCCTCGTTTCAGATTTAAAAAGGTGATGCTCACATCCAAAGCCTAAAATGGACCATCACCATTCTACCTTACAGCACTTTTCTCATCCTGCACTGCACCACACTCCCTCCATCATCTACAACTACACATCACTCCATCCATCATCTACAACTACACCACTCCTCCATCATCTACAACTACACCACTCCTCCATCATCTACAACTACACATCACTCCATCCATCATCTACAACTACATCACTCCATCCATCATCTACAACTACACCACACTCCCTCCATCATCTACAACTACACCACACTCCCTCCATCATCTACAACTACACCACACTCTATCCATCATCTACAACTACACATCACTCCATCCATCATCTACAACTACATCACTCCATCCATCATCTACAACTACACCTCCCTCCATCATCTACAACTACACCTCCCTCCATCATCTACAACTACACCACACTCCCTCCATCATCTACAACTACACCACACTCCCTCCATCATCTACAACTACACATCACTCCATCCATCATCTACAACTACACCACACTCCTCCATCATCTACAACTACATCACTCCATCCATCATCTACAACTACACCACACTCCTCCATCATCTACAACTACACCACACTCCATCCATCATCTACAACTACACCACACTCCTCCATCATCTACAACTACACCACACTCCCTCCATCATCTACAACTACACATCACTCCATCCATCATCTACAACTACACATCACTCCTCCATCATCTACAACTACACCACACTCCATCCATCATCTACAACTACACATCACTCCTCCATCATCTACAACTACACATCACTCCATCCATCATCTACAACTACACATCACTCCATCCATCATCTACAACTACACCACACTCTCCATCATCTACAACTACACATCACTCCATCCATCATCTACAACTACACCACACTCCCTCCATCATCTACAACTACACCACCCTCCATCATCTACAACTACACCACACTCCTTCCATCATCTGCAACTACACCACCCTCCCTCCACATCTAAAACTACACATCACTCCATCCATCATCTACAACTACACCACCCTCCTCCATCATCTACAACTACACCACACTCCTCCATCATCTACAACTACACACCACTCCATCCATCATCTACAACTACACATCACTCCATCCATCATCTACAACTACACATCACTCTGTCCATCATCTAAAACTACACAGCACTCCTCCTTCATCTAAAACTACACCACAATCCCTCCATCATCTACAACTACACCACCTCCCTCCATCATCTACAACTACACCACCCTCCCTCCATCATCTACAACTACACCACCCTCCTCCATCATCTACAACTACACATCACTCCCTCCATCATCTACAACTACACATCACTCCATCCATCATCTACAACTACACCTCCCTCCATCCCTCATCTAAAACTACAACGCACTCCTCCATCATCTACAACTACACCACCCTCCCACCATCATCTACAACTACACCACCCTCCCGCAATCATCTACAACTACACATTCCTCCCTCCATCATCTAAAACTACACCACCCTGCCTCCATCATCTACAACTACACATCACTTCATCCATCATCTACAACTACACATCACTCCATCCATCATCTGCAACTAAACATCACTCCATCCATCATCTAAATCTACAGTAGTGTAGTGATTTTGTCAAAGATTTTTTTTTTTCTTCCTCCAATCATCACCACATTTGGCCTACATCATCAATATCTTAGTAGAATTTATCAAAAGAATATTACCTGGTAGACATCTTCAGGACCAGGATGTTAGCTTGTGCAACAAATTCCCACATATGGGGAAAAAGGTTTAATAATACAAAATGCTCCTCCTCCAAATGTTGCCAGTGTCCCAGATTTGGCTCACCTCATCCTGAACTTTCCTTGTACAGTCCAAGAATTTGACCACTGTAATCAAAACATACACATCATAAATGAAACTCCAATTGCTTGAGGTTTTAGCTCTGCTTTTCTGCGATTGATTAGACAACATCTGTAGCACATCTGTGAATGTACAAACTGTTGCATGGCCCTCAAAAATGTGATTATTAGAAGTACTAGTGGAAGTAGTATTAGTATTAACTCACACATAAACACTACTAGAAATTTCCCAGCAACTTCGGCTCTCACAGAAGTCCTTTGTGTAAAGTGAGGAAGAGGAGGAGAAGGGGCGAGGGCTGTTTAACCGCTATACACCATCTCCTAGGTATTATTTTTACTTTTGCTCAGTGAATACAGGCTTTCATTAAAATACACACCACGCGCCACACAAGCCTGCCAAGGCGTCTCCTTGAGGTTCTAAGCGGGACTTTATGCTATAATGTCTGGGGGGTTTATTGTGCAATTTAAGCAGGACCGGGGGTGCGTTCGTGGTGGATGAGGTTGCTTTTGTTGCTCCGTGACACCTTGTGATGTCAGAGATGGGTATGTTGAGATATGAGATATGAAATGAAGAAGGACCTGTAGAATGTGAACCTATTGGCACTTATTGAATTGTAGGCTACGATGCAAGTTAGTATAGGAATAAAACTTCATCGACATGTGCTGGGGCAAACAAATTAAGAAAGATCTATCCTTCTTTGGGAACTGTGGTTCTTTGTGTCATGAAAGAACGAAAGAGGAGGCATGTAGAAGGGAAATATGGACTTCGTCATGCTTAGGAAAAAGTGGCCGAATTAGGATGCCAGTTTGCTAAAGACAGCCTTAGGCTACGTCTACAAAAATCCAGATACTTTTGAAAATAGTGTTTTGACTAAAAAACACTCACGTCCAAATCGCAGTGACCCTGTGTCATTTCCATCTGTGGTTTATTTACTTCTCAGCTTCTACTAGTGTGTTCAGCATATGGCCTAAGGAATGGATACAGAAATGTAAGGCTAGCATAAGGGTACTTCTACAGTAATCCGGATAAATTTGAAACTGCCAATTTATTGTCTAAAAACTCTTGAGTCCATTCTTTCATTTTCACTTGTTTCCCAAAAGTTGCTCATCCTCATTGAAACGTCTGAAACGCTCACGTCCCTCAACTGCGCATAAGGAAAACGTAAAATGCTTCGACCCGCTTCATTTCCACCTGCCATTTTATATTCATCTTCTTTGGGTTTATAAATATTAACTTATTTATTAAATTATGTCTGGTGGTCCAGGAAGTCTTCATTGTTTGATTCCATCATAAAATATGCTCTAATCCAGGAAATATCTGAATAGGACACAAAACCTGGTTGCCTCTGCCAATAGGCTACAACCAGGGATCACCATAGATCGTTCTAAAATGATGATTCCAGATTTGAAGAGAAATTTTCTGAGAAGTTCTTTCATCCAAAGATCTTCCATAAGTCTTTCTTGACTTATGGAGGGTGAGGAGCGTGAGAGGGTGAGAAGGGTGAGAGGGTGAGGAGGGTGAGAGGGTGAGAAGGGTCTGAGGGTGAGGAGTGTGAGAGGGTGAGGGGGTAAGAGGGTGAGGAGGGTGAGAGGGTGAGGGGGTAAGAGGGTGAGGAAGTTTAGGAGGGTGAGGGGTAAGAGGTGAGGAGGGTGAGGGGTGAGAGGGTGAAGAGGTGAGGGGAAGAGGGTGAGGGGTGAGAGGGTGAGGGGGTAGGAGGGTGAGAGGGTGAGGGGGGTAGGAGGGTAAGGAGGGTGAGGGGGGTGAGAGGGTGAGAGGGTTGTCAGTTTCTCCCACACTGTGCTCCTGCCACATCCAGAGAAAAAGTAAATCAGAGCAATTTGTCTTGCAGAGCAGCGTGAAGAGGCCTGCACTCACTTCCACAGAGGAAACATCTGGATCTCACAGGCTCGCTTGAATGTGTGTGTGTGTGTGTGAGTGTGTATTTGTATGTAAGTGTGTAAGTAAGGGTGTGTGTTTGATCACTAATATACATTTTTGTTCTCATTCATCAACACTGCAGTTTCTGTCTGTCTGTCTGTCTGCCTGCCTGCCTGCCTGCCTGCCTGCCTGCCTATCTATCTGTCTGTCTGTCTGTCTGTCTGTCTGTCTGTCTGTCTGTCTATCTATCTATCTATCTATCTATCTATCTATCTATCTATCTATCTATCTATCTATATGAATATATCTTAGCTCGTGCAGTTTGCTACAGATGCAGATTGTGAGCTCTGACTAGCGCGCCCTTTGACCATCCAATTAAAGGACGTGAAAATGCAGATGTTATTGAACGCCTGCAGAAATTCCAGTGTATACAGACACTCGTTGAAGCAGCACACCTGAGAGAAACGTTATGTAAAGAAGAAAATACAACATATATCGAAAATATATATTTATATATATAATAATGGAGAAAAACAGATTAGAAGGTAACACAATACACACCGGCGGAACACATGTAAAAACATGATAATTGTGGTGTAGTGTGTAAGGCAGGTCTCTGTTATCTGAAGTGTCGCGGCCTCTCATTAGCTGAAGGTGCGCGAGTGTGTGCTTGTTGTGGAATTCCTGCTCATGTCGCTGGAGAAGGATGAAGACAGACATATCAGGGGCAGGTGGGAGCTGAGAGGCAGGTGGGAGCTTCACTTGACTGATACTGTGCAGGACGAGGTGTTGATTCAGGATGCAGGTGAGACGAGGGAGTTTGTTGAGGAATTACTTTGAGTGTTGACAGAGAGAGAGGGAGAAGGTCAAAGATCACACCTGCTGTACCTAAACGGGAGCTCTGTGTTCACAAACACACATACGTATTACAGTTTTTACAAACACACAGTCAGTGAAACAGGGTTCTGTATGGACCATAATGCATTCGATGACCACAATTTCTACATTCTTCTGTACTAGTATCTGCAAAACACTACACATATATCTGCCATAACATTATGACCACCTGCTTAATATTGTGTAGGTCCCCTTGTTGCTGCTAAAACAGTCCAGATCATTAGCATCATGCACTTCTTTAGCAGTTTGAGCTACAGGAACTTGTCTGTTGGAACGCGAACCAGCCTTCACTCCTCACGTGCTTTAATGAGCCTCGACCCCATGACCCTGTCGCTGGTTCACCACTGTTCCTTCCTTGGAGCACTTTTGATAGATTCTGACCACTGCAGACCACGAACATCTCACAAGAGCTGCAGTTTTGAAGATGGTCTGACCCAATCGTCTAGACGTCACAATTTGTCTCTCAAATCCTTACGCTCACCCATTTTTCCTGCGTCTAACATCAACTTTGAGGACAAAATGTTCACCTGCTGCCTAATAAATAAATCCACCCACTAACAGGTGCCATGATGAAGATCATCATTGTTCTTCACTTCACCACTCAGAATGTCATAATGTCAGAATCTTACTCCTGGTCTGTGTAGATTTTGCAGTATATTTTGCACGTTTGTTCTAACCTGCAGTCCAGGATGAAATCTCAGACGTGGTCAGAATAGCACTAGTTTAGCACCTTTAGTCCCGAAACTTTTTGATGCCACCTCGTACTTCCCAAGATGCATTAGAAGACTTAAAATGTGATGTTGATGAGAATTTGTGTCCAAATGCAATAGAAAGGGACGAGCAGAACCTTCACAGAACTTCATAATATAAGTTATTAGTCTATGTGTTGTTTGTATTGACTTTTTTTTTTGTAATGATCACTGCAACCCTAACATTTCAGGATTTTTCACAAAAAAGTACCACATCCAAAGAAACAAATGGCAGCATTTCTAATTTCAGCTGAATTTTAGATATTCCATTCTTGTTTCCATATGCTGTAGCACAGTCAGTCATGGTATTCTTATTTTATAATGAAATACTGATGATAAAAGTTTGTATCATGTCTTGGAGTGAGAATTGTCTCGTGGAACAGGTCTCCTTTCAGACATATATGGAGTGTCTTGTTGTGTTGACTGGAGGTGATGAAGGAGATGAAGTTGGTCCAACAAGTCTCTTGTTCTGGTTAACCAGAAACAGGAAATTGCTCAACCACAGCTTCCTCTTTTGTAGCGGTATAAATATATAAGATTACACTCAAGCCAAGCTCCATTAGTCTTTTATCACGATGGGTAAGAACAAAAATATATGCAACCCTGACACACAACTTTTACAGACATATGTGCTTCTTCCCCAAACCCGGAGGCGCACTATTGAATAAAACGTCTTTGGATGCAGTAGCATTACATTTTCCCCTCACTTTGGAATCCTAGGAGACCAGAACCTGTTCCACCATGATGCAAAAAGCACAAAGCCAGCTCCATTAAGATCTTCTTTTCATGTTGGAAGATGTAAAATATCTCCATGATATAGAGCTCCTGAAAAAAATTGTTTTACGCTGACTGCACCGCAGGTCTCCTCACCCCACCTACATCAGTAGCTGATTTTACTTTACACACATCCTTGTGGTTTAATGAATCTTATACAAATCTCAACAAAATCTAGTGGAACATCTTCCAAGAAGATTCGCCCTCATTACAACAGGTGGACGGAGACTAAATGTGGTATTTGGCTGTTTAAAAAGAAGCACATACCAAACTTTTGGCTTTATAGTGTAGCTTTGAGTAGTTTGATTTTGTGGGGACTTGTGGAGGGTCCCCATTATTTAACAAATTTATATCATTTTAAAGTTAAATTTTTATATTGAGGTTAGGGTTTAAACTAGATTTAGGTGTAATAAATATAATAGCGTGCATGTGTGTGTGTGTGTGTGTGTGTGTGTGTGTGTGTGTGTGTGTGTGAGATAAGAAGTCTTCAGTCTCAGTCATCTCAGGTTTATGATCACAGTCCCGTGACGTACAAAGACGCTTCTCTTCCTCCACTCTCAGATCGGCTAGGAGCCCGCGGCACAGCTCTATAAAGCTCTCTTTGTTACACTACAGCTGTAACTCTGTCAGGTTTAAATAGAAAACACACACACACACACACACACACACACACACACACACACACCAGCTCATTCTGTCAAAAAACATAATCCAACCTGAGGGCTTCACAGCTAGATCCCATCACTGCTCCACAACACTGAGGGTTATCATTAACACACACACACACACACACACACACACACACACACACAGACACACACACACACACACACACACACACACTTTGATTCACACGTTGACTCTCAGAATGTCTCTGGAAATATTGGCACGCTTGAAATTTTGCAATGAATCCCATTAGTTCTTATTATAAAAATTTTTTTGTGTTAAATATTATTAAGAGAAGTATGTGAGGGTGGTGCAGGACATGTATGAGGACAGTGTGACAACAGTAAAGTGTGCAGTAGGAACGACAGACTGGTTCAAGGTGGAGGTTGGATCAAGGATCGGCTCTGAGCCCTTTCCTGTTTGCAGTGGTGATGGACAGGTTGAAGGACGAGGTCAGACAGGAGTCTTCGTGGACTATGATGTTTGTGGATGATATTGTGATTTGTGGTGAGAGTAGGGAGAAGGTGAAGAAGAGCCTGGAGAGGTGGAGGTACACGCTGGAGAGAAGGAGTGAAAGGGAAAGTTTTTAGGACTGTGGTGAGACCTGAGATGTTGTATGGATTAGAGACAGTGGCATTGAGTAAAAGACAGGAGGTGGAGCTGGAGGTAGCTGAGCTGAAGATGTTGAGATTTTTTTTGGGAGTGACGACGATGGACAGGATTAGAAATGAGTTTATTTGAGGGACAGCGCATGTAGGACGTTTTGGAGACAAGGTGAGATTCGCCAAAAGAAGAAGTAGAAGAAAAAAACGATGTATATGCAATATCAGAGCTGCAACAGAATTCAGTGTAGTAGATCTTCATGGATCTGAGTCCAGTATAAAAGTATAAAAAAGTATATAAGCAATAATTATTATTATTAAAATCCTTACGAATTTAAAATTGTCAGATAAAGCTTTTCTTGTAAGGACATCTTGTCTAAAAGTCTAAAAGCGTGCCAACAAACACACACACACACACACGCGCGCACACACACTCACACACACACACACGCGCGCATGCATGTCCATGCTTTAATTAAATAAACAAAGTTGGATACAGCTAATTAGAGCGAGACAGTTTGGTGCCTTGTCTCTCATCTCCCTGTCAGAACAGAATGTCCTGCCGTCTCTCTCATCCGTGATTCACACCGCTTCACCTGTGTGTGCTCGTGTCTGGTCTTGTAAAGACGTCTGTCGTGATTAACGCTCTCAAACAGGTGGAAGCATCTGACAAAAAAAACATTCAACAATCCCTGACATATTGTTTTATACGTTTAATACTAAGGGTTTAGGGACAGAGACAGAGGTGGAGACAGAGGTGGTGCCTTGTTTCTGTTGCTCAGCTAATGACACCTGAGTCTATTTCCATCCAAATTTAGTACTTTCCTACCGTTACACTTTTTCTTAGTTGCTTTGGAGCATTACTTGAATCGTCTTTAATATTTGCAAAGCAGGAAGTGCATTTCTCAAAACTATTTGCACAAACAGCACAGCACATTGGATTTAATGCAAAATCCTGTACTTTTATTAAAATCCTTAGTTTGGCTCTCAAAAGAAAGTATTTGTGTCAATGAACATCTCAGCGTCCTTTTGTCATTGAACACAAACAAGAGAGAGAGAGAGAGAGAGAGAGAGAGAGAGAGAGAGAGAGAGAGCCCTTTCAAGTTTGTTAAAATGGATTCACCTTTCACCTGTTTTAGACAACTAGTTTATCATTGGTTGATCTGATCTGCCTTACATTCAAATTCATTAGTGAAATTCAAGATTCATCTGCACAATTCCTGCACAAATCCTATGATAGATAGGTGTGTATAATTTGTATAAATCGTACAGTGTTTCTTGTAAAAAGAATAAAAATGCTTCATAAGCCACGCCCACGACTGCACGCAACACGAGCCACTTGTCAATTGATAGCATGAACGCACGACGGCATTGCGCATACTGACTGCATGTGTCGTAACAGGTGTGTGTGTGTGTGTGTGTGTGTGTGTGTGTGTGTGTGTGTGTGTGTGTGAGTGTGTGTGTTTGTGTGTGTGTGTGAGTGTGTGGGTGTGATTGTGAGTGTGTGTGTGTGTGTGTGTGTGTGTGTGTGTGTGTGTGTGTGTGTGTGTGTTCGTGTGCCTGACGCCACAGGGTGCTCAGAAGTGTGTCTGGGGTGTTTGCCTAACCGTGAGGCCGTGTGCCAAAAGAACCTGATCGACTGCTTTTTTTGTCTTCATTTTAACTCTCTGTTTATCATTTTAACTCTCTTTCCACCATTAAGTCTTGAAATGTGATTGACCAAAAATGAGACAGACAGACAGACAGACAGACAGACAGACAGACAGACAGACAGACAGACAGATAGATAGATAGATAGATAGATAGATAGATAGATAGATAGATAGATAGATAGATAGATAGATAGATAAAAAAAGAAACAGCATCCTTCCTTCTGTAAAAATATCCTGGAGCCCATTCTGATTTGTTAATTAAAAATACTTTTTACATACCGCGCGCACACACACACACACACACACACACACACACACACACACACACACACGCACACACACACACACTGCAGAGCTTCTCACCCCAGGATGGGTGGGTTGACTATAACGTTCAATACAGAAGTTATTTGATTATGAAAATGTAAAGAGAGAGAGAGAGAGAGAGAGAGAGAGAGAGAGAGAGAGAGAGAGAGAGAGAGACGGCCCCTTTAAACTGCTTTATTTTTTGTTTTATTGTAATAATGATTATTATATTATCATTAGCAAAGACGATCCATGTGACCTGCTGTGGGAGATCTACAGTGAGGTGGAGATGTGACCTGCTGTGGGAGATCTACAGTGAGGTGGAGATGTGACCTGCTGTGGATCTGCAGTGAGGTAAAGATGTGGCTGGAGGTTGTAACTCAGGCCTCTGGTTTATTTGGAGAATGTAGAGAAACCTGTAGGACTCTTAGGAATGTTGGACATAATGCCACTGCTGATGGACTGCTTTCTCCAAAACCTTGTGGTCTGAATGTTTATGGTGATGTGTGGCATTTCCTGAGAATGTGGCCAGTGCTGACATGCAAACTATACGTTCTTCAGTTTTTGTGCGTGTTTTCCATAAGTTCAAATAAACACACACACACACACACACACACACACACACACACACACACACACACACACACACACACACACACATGTTTGAAAAAGTGCTTACATTTCCTACACACTGCTGTTAGGAGTCAGTTAATAAATCGAAAACTGGCCCAGCCTTTGATTAACCCACACCTCATCCAGATAATCGAGATCTTCACGAACAGGTCGAGCTGCATAGATTCAAACCGCCGCCATCAAAACCAAACAAAAACGTGAGGCAGATTTACAAGTCATCAAACAAACTCAAGACCCTCATCTGCATGACCAAAAATGATAATGATTATAATAATCATTATTAATAATAATAATAATTGAATGTTTGCTATCACTTGGGGATGTGGATGTGAAAGTGGCAGTTAATGACATGGTGAAACTGGGCAGCAGTGACAAATACTACAGTAATTGTCTATATTTAATTGTACTAAGTTCCTAAATTAGTTTGTTTCTATTTATACGTATTGTATTGAAACCGTATACTTGTAGTCTTTTCACTTTTAAAGCAGTCGCTGCTAAAATCTCAAAGGTCCCTTCTTTCTTAAAATGATCAAGATTTAGATCCTTAATCCATACGTTTCTAAAGTCTAACACTTAAGGGGAACAAAATTCTCTACAAAAAAAGATTCCTAATATCAATATCATATTGCAAATTTGCACAAAACTTCACAAAGTATCCACTCACAAGCTCACCATGAAGTATATGTGTCAAAGTAAATGTGTACACTCATAAACATGATGTGAAGTCGATCTGGTCACCAAATATACCCTCACAAACTGTTTGCAAAGTAGACACACAAACCTGTCAACTTATACGGGTCACAAAGTATAAGCGCACAAACTGTTCACAAAGTCCACGTGCATAAATTGGTCATGAAGTGTACGTTTAGAAGTTGAGCATAAACTTTCTGTAACGTTTACCCTCACAAACTTGATGTAAAGTTTCCACTCACAAACTTGATGTAAATTTTACACTTACAAACTTGACATAAAGTATGCTCTCACAACCCTAATGTGAAGTATACTCTTACAAACCTGATGTAAAGTATCTGCTCACAAACCTGAAGTAAAGTTTACACTCACAAACTTGACGTAAAGAATACTCTCACAACCCTAATGTGAAGTATACACTTACAAACTTGATGTAATGTTTACGCTCACAAACTTAATGTGAAGTATACTCTTACAAACTTGATGTAAAGTGTACGTCCAGAAACTTAATGTAAAGTTTACACTCACAAACTTGATGTAAAGTTTACGCTCCGAAACTTAATGTTAAGTATACTCTTATAAACTTGATGTGAAGTATACTCTTACAAACTTGATGTAAAGTTTATGCTCACAAACTTGATGTAAATTATAAGCTCACTAACTTGATGCACAGTATATGCTCACAAACTCACCATGAGGTATGGGTTTACAAACTTGTTACAAAGTATAAAATGATTTCTCAAGAAAATAAAACTTTTCATATAATTATGATAATATTCCAACTTTTGACCCTTTTATTTGCTTTGTTTATTTGCTGTACATTCAGTTCATTACAGTAAAAACAATATTCAGTATTGTCACAAATCAGCATTACAGAATTCTTCAAATTTTATTAGCAAATCCAGAGCCAAGTTAAAAGCCCTGAGGAACCTTGAAAGGAACTACATTTATCTACCATGCTGTTTTTTCTGCCTTCTATAGATCTGGAGCTCAGTGGCTTGAAAGAAAATCACTAATAAAATGTATATACTTTTCAGCCCTTTTTAAATGTTTTGTTGAGTTTGTTTCCTTCCCAAGTCCCATCTTTGGATCTTTGGTCAGATCTTTAGATACACATAATCAAAAAATCCATATAAAATCATAGCAATTATGCTGCTCTGTCATTTTACAGAAACATGTTTCTGGAACCTTGCTTCCTAATAGTATAGAAAGGCAGAACAGCATGAAACTGGGATAGTTCTTCTCCAACATGTGCTTTTCATCCTGCTTTTGAGAAACGGTTGCGAGGGAGAGATAAGAGCGTGAGGATGTAGTTTACGGCCTTCTCACGCACATCTGTGTCTTCAGTTGAAACTTCAGTGAGGTACACACTACACAAATGTGACACACTGCATTGTTAACACACATCATTAGTGTTTCACTGGATCTACTTAAAATCCACTGGATCTATATACTTTAGAATCTCTTTATAGGTAAACTGCTCTGACTCAATTGACATCTTTGGAAGCAGAAGTATGAACTGTTCCCTTTACTTGAAAGACCTAGGAAACCCAATCCTGTTAAAACATTCACAAAGTGCACAAAGCCAACTCCATTAAGATCTGCTTTACATGGGTTGGATATGGTGGAAGATCTGCTGATATGGAGCTCCAATCATATTAAACACCTTTGAGATGAACTTTTCACACTGACCACACCGCAGGCCTCCTCACCTGAGCTCGATCCTGTAGTACTTAACTTTACTAACACACATCCTTGTATCTGAAATCAACAAATCAGAAAATCAACAATTGTACATTTTATATCTATTAGTCTGATCGTTCAGATGAATCAGAAGTGGATATTCTTTATGACAAATTGTCGCTGTAGAACAGTAAGTAATAAGTAAATAAATACAGATAAATAAATAAATAAATAAATTATTAATTCCAACCCTGGCTTCATAGTGAAAGCTGAAGTGAATCTGGTGACTTCTTGCTAACGTGGTGTGGAGTGCGTGTTGAGTAATACCGAAGCTACGCTGCCAGCGGTGGCTCAATATCATGTTTCATCACAAGTTACTTTTGCTCCAGATTACTTCAGGGCTGTTTTTTTTTTTTTTTTTTAACAATTATATAAATATATAAATAAATCGTCAGTTGCTTGTCGGAGCATGTCGCTTCTCGGTGAGCTCGGAAAGAAATAAAACAGGTGAATAAACACCTGTAGAGATGCAAACGGGCCTGAAAAGAAACCTAAAGTCTCGGGTCTAAAACCATTCTAGCTTTCTTCATTTTTCAACAATGAAAGAAAACACAGAATTTACTATTGATGCAGTATACAAATGTTCATCTGCTTTTTTTTGTGCTCTTATAATGCGCTCCACTCTTCTGGGAAGATGTTCCACTAGATTTCTGAGAAGATTTGTGCATCAGGAGTGTTAGTAAATTCAGATACTACAGGATGTAGGTGAGGTGAAGAGACCTGGGATGCAGTCAGCATGAAAAATTAAATAGATAAAAATAATAGAGTATATAGAAATAATTCTATATGGCCATGTTGTGTCTAAAGCAAAGCTAAGCACATATTTAACATTATGCAACATCAAAAAACATAACATACACGTACATTAACTTGCACCAAAATAAAGAGCCAGGCAGAATAAGCTTATTATACTCCATGTTCACATCGCTGTAAAGATTTCAGGCATTGTTTCACCTTGGAAAGCAGATCTTAATGGAGCTGGATTTGTCCACTTTGGGATTTGGGTCTCCTAGTTCAAATGTGAAGGGATGAACAGTTCATTCTAGCACATTCAATGTCATTTAATACAATTGTTCTGATCCAACTTTGTGATAACAGTTTGAGAAAGAACCACACAATGACTGGGAAATTTGGTGTCCCAATACTTTCGCTAGTGTATAAAAATTTAGTTCAAAGATCAAGTTTTTTTAAGAACACTTGATCCATACTAAAAGAAAAATTCTGAATATTAGGAGATAAATGTTTCTTTAGGAAAACATAAATAGTTCTTTTTAGCTATCGGATTTTATTTGGGCAGATTCGTTTGTAAGAGTGCAGTTTAATGGGACAGTCAGGTCAGGATTGTTCGAGACGGTGTTGGCTGTTTGGATTCTGAGAGAAAAGAAACGATTTGTGCAATTACTTTTTTGCACTCAGTAAGAAACTCTTCTTTTTGTATATTTGTTGGGGTTATTCCTCAAAATAAGCACTAGACTAAATTTCCCATGATGCACTGCAGCTTACTGATTCTCGCTTGACCCCTTGTCAGCCTTTGTCGCTCATGATTCAATTGCTGCCTATGATTTTCATTCATCAATCTGTCCCTGATTTGAGTTTTTACACTGTAAATAAATATCGTTATAAGATTTTCTGAACATCCCATTCCGCATTTAGTCCAAATTTCTTGTTATAATAAGCTCCACACTGGGATGTTCTACCAATATTTGTGGAGATTTGCGAAAATTAATTTAGCCACAAGGGCGTTAGTAAACCATCCTAAATTCATCCCATAGGCGTTCAATGGGGTTGGAGCTCTAGAGCAGAACTTCCACTCCAACCCACACTGAAACCACATCTTCATGGGACAGTATATGGCCAAAGGTTTGATGGAAACCTTAACTTGTAGTTAAGCTTTTGTTATAATGAGCTTCACTCTTCTGGGAAGATGTTCCACCAGATTTGTTGGGGATTTTTGTGAGATTCATTCAGGCATCAGGATGTGTGTCAGTAAAGTCAGGTACTGCAGGATGTAGGTGAGGTGAGGAGGCTTCTGGGGTGCAGGCAACGTGAAAAATTGTTCAATAGGGATCAACCAACCCATGGAAAGAAGAGCCTAATGGAACCGGTTTTGGGTCATGCCTGAAGCAGGTTTGGGTCTTCAAGTTAAAGAGAGAAATTTCCTGCTACAGCATCCAAAGACGTCCGATACAGTTTGGTGGAGAACCAGATTTGGCTTTGACAATAAGCGAAAATAAGTGTTTCCTGGCCAATATCAAACCATTCGCTGTGAAGAAGAAGCTTCATCTTGTCTTAGCAACTACTAAAGATTGCGTAGAGGTTTCTCTGTAACATTAAGCAACAGATATTTTTAATAAAGTTCTTGAGAAAGAGAAGAACTGGCTGACGAGGGAACAGGAAATTGTCTTACAGATGTTACTGAGCATTAACATAACAATAAACCTTTAAAAATATACCATATGACCTGTTCCTCAAGTCATTTTAAAAATGTACTTGGGGAAATACAACATTTCTGTTCCTGTAAGAAGAATCGAGAAGCTCAGGAATGAAACCCTGCAACTTAAACTCTGCTTCATCATGACATGCTGCCAGTGATGATTTCCCTCGAACAGCTTGCAGCATTGCTTTGTTTCCTCGCTACATATAAAAAAAAAATGAACACAAGAAAAAAACGTTTTTGGTTTAAGGAGCTTCAGGACTGGAGCTGGTTCTAGTTTTCCAGCATGTCATGAGCAATCGCTTCACACCACCATGAGGTTTTGATGAATTTTTCCGATCCTCCGAATTCTAACAAGGCAGAACTTTTTTCCTTCATAGAGTTACGAAGAGAAACAAAAGGCCCCGAGTGCTGAAGCTGGCGTCGTGTTTAGGGCTATAATCGAAACCAGTTGTTTATGATTCTTTGGAAGTGTGTGTGTGTGTGTGTGTGTGTCTGTGTGTGTGTGTGTGTGTGTGTGTGTGTGTGTGTGTGTGTGTAAACTTGTTGAACAAATCGTGTTTTTACTGTGTTTGATTTCTGACACAGTGTCGGTTACATGAGGCATGAAAAATCCACTCAGGCACGACTGTGTGTTTTGTGTGTTTATGTGATTACAAGGATCAGTCCCTGATCACCATTGTTCACAACGACCAATCAGTAATCCCCATTGTTCCTATTCAACAATCCCTGATCACCATTGTTCACCACATCTAATTCCTGATTATCATTGTTGCTAATCAACAATCATTGATCACCATTGTTTTAATCATCAATCCCTGATCACCACTACCTAATCATCAATCCCAGATCATTATTGTTCACCACATCCAATCATTGATTTTCATTGTTCAGTTCAGTTCAATTCAATTCATATTTATTTGTATTGCGCTTTACACAATGAACATTGTCTTACACAGATAATGTGGTGATGAAAATGAATTGTTCACTACATCCAATCCCTCATCAATACTGTTCACCACATCCAATCCCTGATCACTATTGTTCTCAATATCCAACCATTGGACACCATTGTTTCTTATCACCAATCATTGATCACCATTGTTCTTAATCCTCAGTTACTGATCACCATTGTTCACATCAAATCTCTGATCATCACTGTTGCTAAATACCAATTACCCTCATCATTGTTGTTCTCAATGTCCAATCTCTGATTACCAATGTTCCTAACTATTAGTCACTGATCTCCATTGTTCTTAATAACCAATTAGAGAAAATGCACTTAGAACGGCCTGCATGGTTTATGTAATTCCTCAGTGTAGTGTTTGGATTGAATCCCAGATCCAGATCAGATTTTGGAGCAAGTGCACAGTCTCTGCCAAAATGCTGTGGTTTATTTACAACTGTAATAAATGTAGCTTCTGCATGCAGTAATGTGTAGCAGTGTGAGCTCTTCTGATGCTGTTAACAGGAACTCCGCAGGCACAGTCACGGCACTTCTCCTTTGTGAAAGGTCAACAAGCTGCGCACGAAAACGGGAAAGTTGTGAGCGGTGCTGCAATGTATTTGGCAACTTTTTTTTTTTAATTTCTATTTTTTGAAAATCGTTTGGTGAGCAGATGTTACATACTGCACGTCTCAAAGCTCACATCCCAGCTGCTGCTGCTGTATGAGTAAACGACCTGTTAATGGCAAAATCGTTGATCGTTGTGTGCATTAACAATGAATCACTAATTAACATTGTTCCAAAAGACCAATCCTGATTTGCAATGATTTTCCAACATCCAACCGATGAACTTTATTGCTCTTAGCAATAAAAAAAGATTTGTTCTAATCAACAATCCCTGATTACTATTTTAGAATGACCAATCCCTGATCACCGCTGTTCCATTGTTTAATTCCTGATCACCACTGTTCCAATGACCAATCCCTGATTAACAATGTTACATGAACAATCCTTTATCATCACTGTTCCAATGACCAATCCCTGATCACCATTGTTTTTAATGTGTAATCCCTAATCACCATTGTTCCAATCAACAATCCCTGATCACCATTACTTTATCCATCCAATCCATGATCACCACTATTCAAATATCTAATCCCTTATCACTATTGATTTTAACAAACAAATTATCACTATTGTTTTCCAAAATCCACTCACTGAGCACCATTATTTCTAATCACTAATCCTTTACCCTCAATTGTTGTAAACATTTGTTGTACAATTGTTCACAATGACAAATGCCTAATCACTACTATTAACAATGCCTGATCACTACTTACTGTTTACAATTATCAATTCCTGATCCAGATTGATCTTTACATCAAATTCATGATCCATTGTCCCCAATGGCCAATTATTCATTAATATTGCTGTCCAAAATTCAATTAGTGATCCCCATTGTTTCCAATCACCAATCCTGATAACCTTTGCTCGCAACGACCAATAATTAATCACTTAACCATTTATCGACCTCCCTTTGTTCCATCAGTCACTTATCTCCATTGTCCCCAATAACCAATCATTGATTACCAACAACAAAATTGTTGTCCAACATCTAATCATGGATCACTATTTATCCCATCGTCCCTAATTCCTCGTCACAGCTGTTCCTAACAGCCAATCCCTGATGCACCACTTCCTGTTGAATTTACAATAAAAGAAGAGACAAGAGAAGATCTTGCATCTGTATCTATAATCTGTTTCCCAAATCTGCACTCGCACTTCAGGGTCATTCTGCAAACTGACACATGACACAATGAAAAAAAAAACATCGCAAAATATTCAACAAAATTTATTTTTATAGTCTACAACTATTTTGCAACACCTTGAAATAACATGAGCCCAAATGAGGTCTATACAAAGCCCCGCCCCAAAACCTATACTTTGAAGGGCAAGGGCAAACACAATAAACATGGATACCACAAGTACCACAATAGTAATTTATGAGGATTTTCTCAAAGTGCCTTTTCTGTTTTAGGGAAGTGGTAAAAGCTCTGGGTTACTGATCGGAAGGTCAGGGGTTCAAGCCCCAGTATCACCAAGCTGCCACTCTTGGGGCCCTTGAACAAGGCAATTAACCCTCTGTTCTCCAGGCGTGCTGTATCATTGTAGACCCTGTGCTCTGACCGCAAATTTCTAACATCTGTGGGATATACGAAGAAAGAATTCCAATTCTAAATTTACTCCACTTTGAAAACAAGTGTTTATTCTGGTTTCAATGCTTTTCAGGTCATTTGGTTTTCTTTTCAAAGCACTAAGTGATTTCTTTCTTGCAGGAGAATTATCTGGATGCACTAAGAGAAGAGTCAAAGGGCACTGGTGTGACTAACAGGAGGCCAACACAACCAAGCTTCCGGACTGTAACACAGTTTTCCAAACATGCTGTCTAGCCGATCAGCCATAACATTATGACCACCTGTCAAATATTGTGACGGTCCCCTCTTTGCTGCTAAAACAGTCATGACCCATTGAGCATCAGCAGCATGAACTTCTTCAGCAGTTTGAGCTACAGGAACTCGTCTCGTCGTCCACACGGACCAGCACTTTTGATAGATACTGACCACTGCAGACCAGGAACATCCACAACAGCTGCAGTTTTGGACATGCTCTGACCCAGTCGTCCAGTCGTCACCTGCTGCCTAATAAATAAATAAAAAAGAAAGAAAAAAAGAAAAAAAGAAAGAAATCCACCCACTAACAGGTGCCATGATGAAGAGATCATCAGTGTTCTTCACTTCACCACTCAGAATGTCATAATGTCATACCTGATCAGTCTACACTGCATGGCCAATTTGTGATCACCTTACCATAAGATTGGTGTGTCCTTTTTAAACATCTCATTCTTACATTTGGAAGATGCACTAGATTTTGTGGAAATTTGTGTGAGATTCATTCAGCCGCAAGGGTGTTAGTAAAGTCAGGTACTGATGTAGGTGAGGTGAGGTGAGGTGAGGTGAGGTGAGGTGAGGTGAGGTGAGGAGGCTTCTGGGGTGCAATGAAAGTATGAAAGTATGAGAGTATGAAAAACTCATCCCAAAGGTCTTTAATAGGGTTGAGGGTCAAAGCTCTATCACAGAAGATCTTCCACACACGTCCAACCCATGGAAAGCAGATCTTCATGGAGCTGGCTTTGTGCACTTTGTGTCATGCTGGAACAGGTTTGGGTCTCCTTGCTCAAGTGAAGAGAAAAGTTGATGCTACTGCATACAAGATGTCTGATACAATTGTGAACCTCTGTGTAACTGTTTGAGGAAGAACCTCATATGGCTGGAAAAGTCGGGTGTCCCATTTCTTTTTTCAATATAGTGTACTATTTCATGTACCAGTAAGAAAAAAAAAGCTTATTGCAACTTTAATTTTCAAAAGCTGACAGATACTTTAACTTTGACATGATATTTTAGGGGTCACTTTTACTTTCTGTTAATGTAACTGAAGAGTTTCAGTACTTTTTCCATCACTGGTAGAAAACAAGAGGAAGCTCTGTTCCTGTTAGTGACTCAAACTCTGATAAGCATTACACACACACACACACACACACACACACACACACACACACACACACACATACATTCTGCTGTTACTAATATAGAGAGGTAAAGTAGAGGATCTTGGTTAAAGGTAAAATTGTGTATCAAGTAGCTTTCAATAGAAAATGAGCTTTTACAAGAAATGTTTTAAAAAATACTTCTGGAGTGGCACATGAACTTTTCACCTCCAAAAAATTAATCCAGTCCAATGTTTCCTACTGCACCGCTCAGATTCTGAGTGAAAAAAATTAAGAACAGATGCTAAACATGCTACACTTCAGTTTAATATCATTTGTATTGATGGAATAGAGGCAAACTGCAATTAGAGCTCATTCATGGTTCAGTTTGTATCACAAGAACCTTTCAGGAACTCTAGTGGGGTTGCCACTGCAGCTGGTTTCTCAGGAACGTAGAACATGTGTGGGACTTTAGGCTTGTTTCCAATGCAGGAAATTTCACAATATTTCAGGAACCTTTTCAGAAGATGGATTTTAACGACAGAATTTTAGATAAGGAATCCATCAAGAACTTTTTAGGAGTTTTTCTACTGCAGGAAACTTTTTTTCATGAAAAGTTCCAGAGGGTACAATAAACAATAAGAACTTATGAACCTGGATGATTTGACTACAGAGAACTCTAAGTATAACAGGCACTCTTGGGGGTTGGGGGTGGGGCAATCTTCTGTTGGAAATTTTTCAGGTGCTTTTCAGGAAACCTTTTCAGTAACATCATAGTTTTCACTCCACTGTTTTATTTGAGAACTTTGCACACGTTTCAACTTAAATATTTAAATATTTCTCAGGAACCTCAGGTGTATTTTTACCAAGGAAATTTAGGAACCTTAGGTTTCAAGAACTAAGAAAGTTGAGGTGTGTTTTCACTTCTCTTTTTTTCTTCTTAGAAGCTTTATTTCACATTTCGGAGATCCTTTTTGATCAGAAACCTAACATTTACAGTCCATCATTTGGCACCGTGGAATGTGTCTCTGTTTTTAACAGCTATGTTAATGCTTGCATCCACATTGTGGGGAGGTTACTGGGTTATTTATTTGCAGTGCAGCTAAAAAGAAACTAAAGAACTGAAACTTGAACCTGTCTGGAAACTTCTTCTTAATAAAGATGCAATGTAGAGTTCCTGTCTCTCTCGCATTCACTCTTCACTCCGACGGTGGAGTGTTTTCTCAAACTTTCAGACTAAATGCAGCCCTGAGAATGGTAAACCAGTCAAAGCAACGTCTGCATTCCTACAATTGGCCATGGTTCTTAGCTCTATGCTAACGTTTTCTCTCTGGTAACTAGTGCCATGCTGATTGAGATGTAGGAGGGAGGTGGGCTCAAATGTCTGACAGCTAGAATGAAAAATATACCTTTAGCAAAACACCAGAAAAAGGGCATACCCCAAATGCTAGTGTGCCGATTCATGCTAACAAATTCAATTTGTACAGACATTTTAACTGCACAAATTGCTTCAAATTGCCTAAAGCAGCTCATAAATTTGTCCCTATAAGTTTAGAGCCAGTGGCAACAGTAGCAAAGGAAAAACTCTTTGAAATGGTATAGGAAAAAAAACTTTGAGACGAACCAGGCTCAAAAGAGAGCCCAACATCATCCTCATCACCAGATATTTATTCATTATAGTTTCATCATTGTTTATCAGCTGTTCACTGATGGACACTCAAATGCAAACCTGTTTTTAGCAATCGTCCAAAGTCTTAATCCACTGTAACAGACTATTTATATTAATTCCAGTTTAAATCCATCTTCATGGTTATTAAGTGGAAGTAACAGTAAGCTTATGGATCTTCAGGCTGGTCATGTGGAGCTTTTCTCAGCTTTAGTTGGGCTCCTATACATCAAAAATAATACAATTCAACTGGACACCACCATTTTTTTATGGCTCTTCATGATTTTCTCCATTCTCTTTGCATATCCTGCAGACAGCTTTCAGATTTTCTCATTATTTAAAAACACATGGTCCCAACCCCATCGATCAGTTCAACTCTGGATTTATATTTACGGCGTTCGGAAGATGCCCTTATCCAGATCTGAACTCATGACCTAATGAAGTCCATCATCCTACCAACTGAGATGTTCCACTTGCAATATTCTGAATTAACAGGTTACATGGTCTAAACAGGTACAAACACAGGTATGAATAGAATCTTCACTATTTATGCAAGAACCATGAAGATGTATTTAGATTGCAATAAATATAAACAGTTTGATATAATAATTGGGGCTGCAGTTGCCATGAACAGTTTTGCATTGAAGTGTCCATCAGTGAACAGTCAATAACTTTAACAATGGCTCTGGTTCCTCTCAAGGTTTCTTCCTTGTATTGTCTCAGGGAGTGTTTTCCTAGCCATTGTCAAACCTGCTAGGGTTTAGAGATTAGGAATAAATTTTTAGGATAAGTAGATTTGAGACATTATCCATTGTTAAAAGCACAAATTTATTTCAGTTCTGGACAAAGCTGGACAGAATGTCCAGCTTTGTCCAGAACTGAAATAAAGCTGGACAGAATGTCTCACAGAATTTCTAGTGAAAGAGGAACAAGACAAAAAGACGTCTTTCTGGTTCTTGGATTAACACGTTCTTTGGTCATGTGAGGACACATTTTGCTTGTGCATGTGTCATTACTTAAGTATATGGCAACCCTTGTTTTTTGCTGTATCCTGAAGACAGTTGGGTCTGAAATCAAAAGATGCATGGGGGATAACCAATTAAATAAGATATTTATATCTAGACGTGTTCAACAACTTAGAAACATGGCCTTGGTGTTGTCCAATATGAGTCGGTATCAAAAAGTTCTGTGATTAGTTTTGTAACATGTCAACAGATGGCAGCACAATGTTGCATGCGCAGTCACAGGAAGCACCGACCTTCATAAGTCAGTGTGCCGAATGTCTGGATCTATTCTGACCATGTCTGCGATTTCATCATGGACAGGATGCTCCACGACGACTATGTGCCCTGTCATCGAGCTCTTCTCACACGTGAGTTTCTCGGCAGGAAACAACAATATCTTACCTCTGCACCCACCCTACTCGCCAGATTTGACTTCTGTGGACTTCAATCTCTTCCAGAAGATCCAGCTCAAAGGTTGCTGTTTTGACACCATTGTTGCGATCCAGCGAGAATCACAGAAGACTTTCAGGACACATTCTAGAAGTGGCAGGAATGCGGGGAGCACTGCAACAGAAGCTATTGAACATTAAGATTATCTGTTCCAATACTTTTGTTTACCGACATATTTGGATGCCACCAATGATGTCTTGGTTAACACATAAAATTCTGATCTATCATCTCTTTTTATCTCACACTCGAATGTTGTTCTTGGAAAGTGGTGTTTCTCACCTCGGATGGCGTCCGCTGGTTGACTCTAGAGCGGTCTAAATGTTTCTGCAGAGCAATGAATCATGCATCTCAGTTTGGCAATCTGATGGGTCTGGGTTTGGTGGATGCCAGGAGAACATTACCTGCCTGACTGCATTGTGGCAGCTGTAAGGATTAGTGGAGGAGAATAGCGGTATGGGGCTATTTGTCAGGACTTGGCCTTGGCTTCTTAATTTTAGTGAAAAGAAATCTTAATGCTTCGAGACATTTTGGACAATGCTACTCTTCTAACTTTGAGGGGGGAACATTTTGGGGCTTTTTCAATTCCAGTATGACTTAAGCAAAATCTGTCAAATTTGTCATTAATTAATTTGACAGGCCTATTTAGGACCCTGACCTTATCCTCATCTCACCTTTGGAATGACCTGGAATGGAAATTGCAAGTCAGATCTTCTGGTCCAACTTCGGTGCCCGACTTGCAAATGCTCTACTAGATAAACGGGCAAAGATTCAACTCCAAAATGCTGTTAAAAGCCTTCCTAGAACAGTGAAAAAAGGGAAACCAACTCTATATTCATGTATGTGTATTAGACTGTCATGTGGTAGCTCAGGGGTTAAGAATCTGGACTCAGAAGGTCATGAGTTCAAATCCCTGCACCCTTGAACAAGGTCCTTAAACTGCTCAGATGTAAGTTGCTCTGGATAAAGTTGTTTTAAATGTCTTTTGGTGTATAGATCAGATGGGCAGGAGATCAAATCCCAGCACCATTAAGCTTTCACTGCTGGGCCCTTAAAACAAGGCCCTTAATCTGAATTGCTCAGATGTAAATCAATCTGAATAAGGGCATCTGCCAAATGCAATAGATTTCTGTTTGTGTAACGTTCAGTTGCCCCAATGCTTTAGCGCATATGTATAGTACAGCAAAGTATAGTATTGTATAGTACATTATAGCACAGTACAGTATAGTATAGTATAGTATAGTACAGTACAGTAGAGTATAGTACAGTATAGTATAGCATAGCATATGCATGTGCTCTATATCCACAGGCAACTATTATCTCTACAACAGTGTACACAGAGTGTTCCGGTTTAATGACAATTACTGTTTAAACATGTTGAAGAGCTTTGAAAGCCTGGCACCCTGGACCCGCTGGCCCCCTGGCCCCACGCCGAGAACATGACAACGGCGGTGTGACGTTCGGTTCAGTGTTATTATGCTCTAGAACCCGTTGTGTAACCATTGCTTATGGAAATTAACGTCTTTAAGAAACTGTAAACGGCACAGACGATGGTTCTGCGTCTGCACAACATCCTGTAACTAACTGCAATAAACCTGTTTTAGCCATCTGGTGACTGATTGCTTCCTTGCTCTCTCTCTCTCTCTCCTTTTTTTCTGTGTGTGTGTGTGTGTGTGTGTGTGTGTGTGTGTACGTGTACGTGTTTACTGTTCAAAATCAAAAAGACTTGTTAGAAGGTTGTGGAGTGATTCATAGGCTACCGATGACTGAATCGGAGATACTGCAGATATGAGACGCCCACATCTCTAAGGGAATGGTGTAATACACACAAACACACACACACACACACACACACACACACACACACACACACCTCAGTGACTTAATTTCTCAGTTGTTTCGACTTAAACCCTGGATGTGACTCATCATATTACACACACTAATACTGTCTTTTTCTGTTCAACACCAACATGTAAATACACACACACACACACACACACACACACACACACACACACACACACACAGAGATAATCTTATCATTCACACTGACACCCCTGTGTCAATAGGTCATACCCCATGGGTGCAGTATAGAGCAGTATAGTATAGTATAGAGCAGCAAAGTATAATACAGTATAGGATATTGTAGTAAAGTATAGCATAGAGCAGTATAGTATATTATAGTGCAGTATAGAGCAGTATAGTATAGTATAGTATAGTAAAGTATAGTATAGTATAGTATGGAATAGTATAGAGCAGTATAATACAGTATAATATATTGTAGTATAGTATAGCATAGAGCAGTATAGTATATCATAGTATAGATCAGTACAGTATAGTAAGTATAGTATAGTTTAGTGTAGTAAAGTATAGCATAGAGCAGTATAGTATATTGTAGTATAGTAAAGTGTAGTATGGATCAGTATATTATAGTATAGAGCAGCACAGCACAGTAGAGTATAGTGTAGTATAGTGAGTATAGTATAGTATAGTATAGAGCAGCACAGTATGGTATAGTATAGTATAGTATAGTAAGTATAGTATACTTTAGTGTAGTGTAGTATGGTATAGATTAGAGCAGTATAGTATAGAGCAGTATAGTTCAGTATAGTGAGTATAGCATAGTTTATTGTAGTAAAGTAGAGCATAGAGCCGTATAGTATAGTATAGATCAGCACAGTATAGTATAGTATAGTATAGTATAGTATAGTACAGTATAGTATAGTATAGTACAGTATAGTATAGTATAGTATAGTAAAGAGCAGCACAGTATAACACAGTTTAGTATATTGTAGTATAGTATAGCATAGAGCAGTATAGTATAGATCAGTACAGTATAGTAAGTATATTATAGTTTAGTGTAGTAAAGTATAGCATAGAGCCGTATAGTATAGAGCAGCACAGTATAATACAGTATAGTATACTGTAGTATGGTATAGATTAGAGCAGTATAGTTCAGTATAGTATAGTATAGTATAGTATAGTATAGTATAGTATAGTATAGTAAATATAGTAAAGTTTAGTGTAATATAGCATAGAGAAATATAGTTCAGTATAGTATAGTATAGTATAGTATAGAGCAGCATAGTATAATACAGCATAGTGTATTGTAGTATAGTATAGCATAGAGCAGTATAGTATAGTATAGATCAGTACAGTATAGTAAGTATAGTATAGTTTAGTGTAAAGTATAGCATAGAGCCATATATTATAGATCAGCACAGTATAGTATAGTATAGGTATAGTATAGTATAGTATAGTAGTATAGTATAGTATAGTACAGTATAGTATAGTATAGTATAGTATAGTAAAGAGCAGCACAGTATAACACAGTTTAGTATATTGTAGTATAGTATAGCATAGAGCAGTATAGTATAGATCAGTACAGTATAGTAAGTATATTATAGTTTAGTGTAGTAAAGTATAGCATAGAGCCGTATAGTATAGAGCAGCACAGTATAATACAGTATAGTATACTGTAGTATGGTATAGATTAGAGCAGTATAGTTCAGTATAGTATAGTATGGTATAGTATGGTATAGTATAGTATAGTATAGTAGTATAGTATAGTAAGTATAGTATAGTATAGCATAGAAATATAGTTCAGTATAGTATAGTATAGTATAGTATAGTATAGAGCAGCATAGTATAATACAGCATAGTGTATTGTAGTATAGTATAGCATAGAGCAGTATAGTATAGCATAGTGTAGTATAGATCAGTACAGTATACTAAGTATAGTATAGTTTAGTGTAAAGTATAGCATAGAGCCATATATTATAGATCAGCACAGTATAGTATAGTATAGTATAGTATAGTATAGTATAGTATAGTATAGTATAGTATAGTATAGAGCAGCATAGTATAATACAGTATGGTATAGATTAGAGCAGTATAGTATAGAGCAGTATAGTTCAGTATAGTATAGTATAGTGAGTATAGTATAGTTTAGTGTAGTATAGCATAGAGCAGGACAGGACAGTATGGTATAGTATATCATAGAGTAGTATAGTATAGATTAGAGCATTATAGTTCAGTATAGTATTGTTTAGTGTAGTATAGTATAGCATAGAGCAGTATAGGACAGTGTAGTATTCAATTTCAGAATCATGTTCCCAACAGTCACCACTGGCTTAATCATTAGGGATAAACTTGTATGCACCAACATATAAATTCATATTTTATAACCTCTTTATCTCTGTGAAGGTCTTTTGGGAAAATGTCCATTGTTAAAACCGCTCTACAAATTCAATCAAATTCAGTTGAATTGAAAAAGAAAAAAATAATTAATGAAGCAACCAAAAAAATAAATAAAATATTTGGGGAAAAAATCAAAAGAAAAAAAACAAACAAAAACTAGCAAACAAACAAACAAACAAGCAAGCAATTGTCTTTAATGAAGCTTTTTTGCCAGTTGAAAGTGATTTGAGAAGCAGCAGCAGCAGCAGAGACAGTAACGAGCCTCACACTGAGGTGATGAGAAACAGCCTGGATCCTAAAAAACACAAACCACACTGATGGAACAAAGGAAATATATCTCTCTTTCTTTTTCCTTCTCCTTCTTTCTCTCTCTTTTTTCAGAAGCCATGTTTGTGAAGGCAACATCTGCTTTCGCTCCCTGATGAACAGACAAAGGGATGGATCCATCTGCATCTTACAACAGTGTTTTTTTTCCCCTTGTGGAGATGAAAGTGTGTAAGAGAAGGCTTTGTCCGTCACATATAAGCATACACACAAACACACACACACACACACACACACACACACACACACACACACACATACACACAGATGGAAATGGTTGCAGGTGTCACTGATTTTTCCAACTTGTCGTGACACGTGCACACGCCGCTCTTGCTCAAGGACGTGTTGAATCGCTTCGAGAGACAGCCGCAGGCCAATGTGCGCCAAAATCAAAACACACACATACACACACACGTTGTCACACGCGCTGGCTCACACTTCCAGGTCTTAAGTACGTATTCAGCGCTAACGTTTTTCTGTAACTCGGGTTTCTCCTGTCTAACGGGTTTCTTCTGTCCCCATTCAGAGGAAGAAGAAAAAAAAAACAAGAAGGCGAACACCTGAAAGCTGTTTCTGTATTGGCTCTCGTTCACACACCGCTGCCAAGAAACACACACACACACACTGACACACACACACACATGAAGACAGATGGAGGAAAATAAACACAACCCCGGCATGACGGAACCCAGCTGGAGCGTGGCCTCAGACCCACGGACGCTGCGGATCGTTAGTGCTGTCCGATTCTGCCGTCTGATTGGTCGAGAGTTACTATCTATCTATAGATAGTCTGTCCGTCCATCGATCTATCGATCTATCGATCTATCTATCTATCTATCTATCTATCTATCTATCTATCTATCTATGAAAAGCCAAAACACCAGCTGAAATAAATCAGTCATTACAAAGCAATCCCCCTATATAAAGGTGTGCCACCACCGAGGTGTCACAGAAGAAACATCTCATGATGGCTAAAAGCAAAGACTTCTCTCAAGACCTTCACAATCGTATTGTTGCAAAAAGCACTAATGGCATTGGCTACAGAAGGAGTTCTTAACTCTGTATGTTCCAGTGAGCCATAATCCAAAAAATCCTAAAGAACATTTCACCATTAACCGGCCATGACCAGGTGCTCCCCACAAGATTTCAGACAGAGGAGTGAAAAGATAATCAGAAGAGCCAAGGACCACTTGTGTTGAGCTTCAGAAAGACCTGGAATTAGCAGGTACTCCTTGAAAATTGTTTCAAGGAAAACAATAAGTAATGCATTCAACCTCCAAGTCCTGTGTGCACGCTCACCACACAAGACTCCACTGCTGAAGAAAAAGCATGTTGAAGCTCGTTTACAGTTTGCTGCACAACATTTGGACAAGCCTGTGAAATACTGGTGAATAAAGTCTGGTCAGATGAGACCAAAACTGAACTCTTTGGATGCCATAATACACATCATGTTTGGAGGACAAATGGCACTGCATCTCACCCCAGAAACACCAGACCAACAGTGAAGTTTGGAGGTGAGAACATCATGGCGTGGGGCTGTAGGGAGGTGGGAGCTCAGTGGTTAAGGGATTGGATTGAAAGGTCACAGGTTCAAATCCCCCCACCACCAAGCTGCCTCTGCTGGGCCCTTGAACATCCACTAAAACCCTCCTCAGCTTAGTAAGTTCTGGATAAGGGCGTCTGTCAAATGCCGTAAATGTAAATGTATTGATGTTTTTCAGCACTGGCAAACTTCATATAACTGAAGGAAGTATAAATGGAAAAATCTACAGAGACATTCTTGATAAAAATCTGCTGCCATCTACCAGGATGATAAGGATGAAATGAGGGTGGAAATTTCAGCAAGGAAAACGATCCCAAACACACAGCCGAGGAAACTCTCACTTGGTTTCAG